>NC_140485.1:121052053-121099553 GCF_964271855.1 Acomys minous | reverse complement strand
AGGGGGAGTGAACTTTGCGGCTTTTCTTTGAAATTTGCGATACTACTGTTTTTATTTTTAGACTTTTAAAATTACAGATATGTGTGCATACATCCGGGTGGATATATGTATGTCAGTCTGGGTGCCTGGAGACTAGAGGTATTATTATTTCCTCTGAAACTGGAATCATAGGTGGCTGTGAACTACCCAAGAAGGGCACAGGTCCTCCACGAGAGTGGTGTGTGAGCCTGACTGCTGAGCCATCTCCCCAGCCTCACTCATTAGGGACTTTTTAGTAAAAAAAAAAAATATTATTTTCCAGATGAGGTCTTTCTATGAAGCTCAGGCTGGCCTCAAACTTGTGATCTTTACGCCTCAGCCTCCCCGCTGCTGAGACTGCATCCATCCATCCATCGCCATGCCTGGCCCGGGGTTAGTGACTCTTTGCTGTCATCTAGGCCGAAGTTCTCAATGAGAAGTCTCTTGTTTCAGGGCCTGTTACATTAGGAAAGCTTTACAAAGCAATAGAGCTACAGAAAAAGAACTTCATACCTCCTATAAAGCTCATGCAGTGGCTAACTTAATATTAGCACATTTTATTCTTGGACAACATGATCAAAGTACCTATACTTCTGTCTGTTTACTTTTTGTGACAGGGTCTCACTATGTAGACCAGGCTGGGCTTGAAGTCACAAATCCTTCTTTTACCTGGGATTGAGTGTGTGTATCACCAGAACTGGCTTCCAAAGTATAATTTTGGCCTTTTTATTTTATGCATATGAATGTTTTGACTGCATGCATGTATGTGCACCGTGTGTGTGCAGTGCCCATAGAAGCCAGAAGAGGGCATCCGATCCCAGGAATTGGATTTACAGAGGCACTGAGAAACTGTGTGTGCTGGGAATGGAACTTGGGCCCTCTGCGAGTACAGCAAATGCTCTCAATTTCCAGCCATCTCTCCAGCCCTTCAAAGCGTAAGTTTGAATTCACTAGCTGTGTTGGACCTTCAAGAGACTCCAAAGACTCTGAGGAATGGCAGGGGAGGGTAAAAAGACAGATTATGAACTGAGGACCCTTTCAGAGTCTAGCCGTTGGTACATGAAGCAATACTGTAATTACTCTGGATTATAAGAGAGGCACAGAGCTGGAGGTTCCTGAAGTTTAAGGAAAGCGGAGTGCAGGCCGCTCATCACATTGATGCTAATTTGACCATTCACAATTGAGGTGCATGGGTATATGTACAGGTCTTGGAAGTGTGGAGATGAGGAAACACTTTCTACTGTATACAGAGCTAGTGGCTTGGGGACTTATGAAAGGGTACTGCTTCTAGAGTTACGTCGGCTTAGAGTCTTGGATCCACATATTTAGTATTACCAATGCAGCTTACAAGGTACTAAAGGTACTAAACCATTTTTTATCTCAATCTCCCAATTTTTCAAAGAAGAAATATACTTGCAGCGTTTATGTCATAGGGTTGTTGGCATCAATGTGATAGTCAGTATACAACTTTAGAAAGATGCCTGGGCCACAATACTCCTCGGTAATTATTAGCTATGAATATTATACAGAGGTTCATCCTTGAATGTCAGGTAGAAAACGCGATAAAGAAAAAGGACGATTCTGAGTAAGAGGATCAAGCACAGTGGAACTGTAGGTCAGGTGTTAGGGAAACTGTTCTCCAAGAGGGTGACTCTGGGATATGAGAATAAGATGTGGAAAAGCCTGTGGGAACCTTCAGACATGAACAAAGGTCTGAGGCAAGAAAGAGCTGCCAGACCTTGGGGAGGTGGCAGGAAAAAAGAGGCCAGAGCCAACAGCGACTCAATGGCCACCTCATTGAACCTATCTTTTAAAAAATACATTAAAAAGTCTACAATTGTGAATACAGGAGCGTGATACGAAGGTGTAGAGTAATATGAAAATATCAACACGAAGTGGCCTCTATAAAGACTAAAAACAGCTTCATGGGAGTTCATTTCGATTTTACATGTCAGGTTTCGGTGCCAGAATTCTCCCTCTGGTTTCTGGGCTATTTGTTTGTTTGAGACAGGGTCTCTCCTATGTTTTAGCTTTGGCCTTCAATTCTCTATGGAAGCTGATGGCCTTAACCTTCTGATCCTCCTGTCTCAGCCTCCCAAATGCACGCCAACACACGCTCTCTGCAGTGCTGGAAGTAGAACCCGAGGCTTTAAGCATGCAAGTGCTCCAACAGGCGAGCTACACGCCCAGCCCTTTAAGTCCTTCAACTCTTATAATCACGTCCTTTTAATGGGCTATATGTAAGAGAACAGAAACCAAGCATGGAAAGTCTTCTGTGCAATCTTCCTTGGCCTTTGTTTCTGAAATACTTCATATTTAACCCTGACAAGACAGACACCTGGCTGGTGGTAGTTCCCCAATCACCAGGGAAGCAAAGACAGGGGCATTAATAGAGTTTCAGAAGGAAATTTTTTTTTTTTTTTTTTTAAGATTAAAGGCACGGAAAGGGTTTATGGAGTCCTGGAGACAGGTGCAGAGTAAGGCAGTTCAACTGCATTTTCACATAGAGAGGAATGATCAGCAACAGGAGGCGCTGGTGTTGGCGCAAGGCCTACACAGGTTTGCAGAGCCGATGGCATTCGGTGGTTCCCGGTGACCAAAACTTTGACTGTTTCTCCTTTGCATTTTGCCAACTTGGTTTTTACAGAAGGCCCGGGGCTTGAGGCTAGAGTGGGAGTTCGGCCTCAGCGGAAGCGTTCACACCTGAGCAAGGTACCCAGATCCAGTGGACAGCCCTTAAAGCGATGCATGTCTCCTCAGCACAGGTACAAACGGGTAGGAAATGCTGGCTGCCAAAAGCTACCACGTAGGAGCCCGCAGCCTGATGGGCGGTGAGCCAGGCTGGTCCCGGGTGTCCCTTGTCTTAGGGTCCTCGCGGAGGGCGCTCAGGGCCACTCGCCGGCGCCGCGGGGCTCCGGCCAGCAGGGGGCGCTGCGGCCCGCTCTCCCGGGAGCGGCCGAGCCAGCCCGGTGGGTGTTTCTCTCTCTCTCTCTCTCTCCCTCTCCCTCTCCCTCTCCCTCTCGCGCTCTCTCCTCCCGGCCTCACATCCGGGTCTGGAGCGCGGCCGCCGCTGTCAGTGCCGGGCCGGGGCGCAGTCAATGGCGGCCGAGGGAGGCGGAGCGGCGGCCACGCGCAGCCCCGAGCCCCCGAAACTTTAGACTTCCGAAGCCCCACAACTTCGCTGGTGGGGTGGGGAAGGGGGTGGGGCGTGGGCGGAAGGGGAAGCCGAGGCGGGAAGCCCGAGGGACGCGGCCGAACGAGCCCCGTGGCCGCCGCTGCCGCCGCCGCCTCCTTACCCACGCCGAGCCTGCGGCCGCGCGCGCGGAACCGAGCGCCGCCGGCTGCCCCGGGCCACGCGAGCTTGTGGCCCCACGGGGAGGCCGTGCCGAGCGCAGTGCCCGCCGGCCGCCCCGGGTCCGCGGGGCCGGCGCCCGGGTGGTGCATGCGGGGCGGGGCGGCCGCCCGGCCGAGGCGAAGATGGAAGGCTTGACGCTGAGCGACGCCGAGCAGAAATACTACTCGGATCTCTTCTCCTACTGCGACATCGAGAGCACCAAGAAGGTGGTGGTCAACGGGCGGGTGCTGGAGCTGTTCAGGGCCGCGCAGCTGCCCAACGACGTGGTCCTCCAGGTACTGCCGTGTCCCCGGTCGCGGGGGGCCTCGGGCAGCGGGAGCGGGAGTGGGCGACGTTTCCAGAAGGGCAGGTTCCAAACCCCCGGGGGGCTCCGCCGCGGCGGGCAGAGGCCGCAGGTGCGGGTGAGCGGGAGGGGGGGGGGACTCCTGGAGGGGGAGGGGTCGCCCTGTTGGGGTGGGGGCTGGGGAGGGGTGTCTGCGGAGCCTGAGCCTGCATCCCCTAGGTCAGCCTTTACACTGGAAGAGCAACTTAGCAGGAAGGCTCCCGGGTTGTAAATGTGTGTGAATCCTAGCTTCTGGTATGTTTTCCTATATGCACGTAGCTCTTCGGATCCTGCACGATAATAGTAAAGTTATGAGTATAGGCAAGCAGAAATGCCATTTGAATTTTTGAGTGAGCAGAAACAGACCCCGATAAAGTGAGTTTTGTTAGATGTAAGGTATCCAAGAAGCAGGTTGCTTTTTCTTTTTCTTTTTTTTTTTAAGGGAGACTAAGAAATTTGAACTCTAGCTAATACTTTGCGTGTAGATGTGAAAAGAACTTGTAGGACCGGTGGTCAATGTACTGTGGTCAATATCTTTTAGCGGGCATTCGGTAACAGTTGGTGGCTCTTGTGGATTTGGTTTGGGGTATATTGAACAGCTGGAATCAGAATGTTGTATATTTGCCTCAGTCTGTAGCTCTGCTCTGTAGCATGGTTAGTTTAAACCTTCTTTGTCGTCTGTTTTTACAGGAGGCTTTGTAGAAGTTCTGTCTAATATTTTGATGAGCACTAACGCCACTGCTTAATGATTCATAGCTGCTAGTAAGAGCCTGTTTAAACTGCATGTCAGGAACCGTTTTAAGTTTTCATCCTAGTATTGATCCAAGCCAGTTCCTCGAATATCCAGACACACGGAGATGGAAGTGGATAAAATGTGGTGGAGGTGGACGGTTGGGCCAGGGGTTTTCTTTTATTTTACTGTTTTGAGACAGCTTCTTACCTTCAACTCAAGGTCCTGCGGCTCTTCAGCTGCTCTAGTGCTGGGATTACGGGTGTGGGCTGGACCAGGAATCCCTTTTATTTTATTTTTTCATTTTTTTATTAATTTATTCATATTACATCTCAATTGTTAGCCCTTCCCTTGTATCCTCCTATTCCTCCCTCCCTCCCACTTCCCTCCTCTCCCCTCCCCTATGTCTGTAATTGAGGGAGACCTCCTCCCCCTATATATGCTCTTAGTGTGTCCAGTCTCTTCTTGGTAACTTGCTATCCTTCCTCTGAGTGCTGCCAGTCCTCCCCATCCAGGGGACGTGGTCAGAAAAGGGGCACCAGAGTTCATGTGAGAGTCAGATCTCACTCTCCACTCAATGGTGGAGAATATCCTGTTCATTGGCTAGGTCTGGGTAGGGGTTCGAAGTCAGGAATCCCTTTTAAATAGAAGCATTATGACGGTGGGCCAGCACTTTGCTTCTTCAGCCTTGAATTTTTATAGG
The DNA here is from genome assembly GCF_964271855.1 of Acomys minous. Classification (NCBI taxonomy): domain Eukaryota; kingdom Metazoa; phylum Chordata; class Mammalia; order Rodentia; family Muridae; genus Acomys; species Acomys minous. The sequence continues at coordinate 121,094,425 of NC_140485.1, read as the reverse complement.
CCCATCTTAGAGTGAAAGTCAGTCAGTTTTCTTCTAGCAAAACCCTATAGTAAATTTTCTACATACACTTGTGATGTAGAAGTTCCTCATGGGCTACCTGTGGTTTGGGGGACGTGTTCTCTCTCTCTCTCTTTGCTTTCGTTTTATGTTGTCTTTTTAAAGCCTGGGGGTGTGGTGGAGAAAGGTGAGTGTCTGAGGGATAAGTAAGCCTCAGATCCATGCTACTGAAAAGAGCCACATCTTGGCTCTTTGAGGCTTTAGCAGCTGCGTAGATTCTGTTGGGTATTCATTGTTTTTGTTTTTATGGCCCCTTTACAATGTGGAAACCAGTTTTAGCTTGAGTTCACACAAAACAGAGCTTGTAGTTTGCTGGTGGGTTAAATGGTGGTACTGTGTTTTATGGCTTCGGTGCAGAACTTACAAGGTCTGGTCAAAGCATGCTCATTTGTGGAAATAAAACGTACCTTCAAGGACTTAAAATTAAGGAGAAGCCTCCTATACCCTATTTTGGTTTATGTCTTTGGGATATGGAATTGATAGAAACTGGCTTTTTTTGTCATTTTAATAGTGTACAAGACTTAGAATATTAGAATGAAGTTAGCATTCATTAACCTAAAGCTGAGATATGTTCAGTTAAATCCAACTTATTTTTATGTTTTTCTCAATTGTATTAGTATTTTAAAATATATTTCTATTGTCTTTGTGCATAGAGAGCTTAAATAGCTTAAATATTTGGGATTCAGTTACAAGTTGGAAGCTGTAGGAATTCCCTGAAGCAAAACTTCACAGTAATATGTTCAAGTGGAGTGTCCCTGATCAGGACATCTGTAGTACTCCTAAATTCAAAACTCTGAGGGCCAAAATAACACATGGAACTTTCCATACCATGAAACTTTTGTGCTTAGAATTACCACCTTTTAATTTACTGCCAAACTGTGTGAGTATGGTGTATATGAGACCTCTTTAAACTTGGATCCCATCCCCAAGATATCTCATGGTGTACACACAAACATTCCAAAATCTGGATGGGGGAAAAAGAATTGAGGCTCAAAACACTTTAGACTCAAGCATTGCTGATAAGGGATACCCAACCTGTACTGAATACAATCTGGAATCTTGAAGGTGGTTTACTTAAAATTTGGCCCGAGACATAGAAATGTGAGCTAGAAGGGGAATGTGGCCTTAGTTTCTCTGACGGGAGTTTGAGATTTTTCTGAAAACAGCTCTCCATTGCTTTCTAGTGTGAAACATTTGGGGTAACTCAAATATAATGACAGAGTTCTGTATCCTTTGTTGGGCAGAGACTCCAAAGAAGCATAAGTTGCTCTGGAGAACGTTGTAAATTACAGAACCGTTCATCTGTGAAGAAAAGTATACCTGGCAGAGGTGCATTGTGTTCACAAAGCAAAAGGAATATAAACAGGGCAGAATTCACACGGACTCTTAGGCTGATATGGGGAGGGGAAAATGGCCTTCCAGGCACAGGAAAAACTATGACCAAAGGTGGACCATGGCTAAGCCTTTTCAAGAACCAGTAGATACTAAGATTTTACCTAAGCTAAAGTATGTTTGCAGATAATGAAACAGAGCTAGAAAGAGGTCATATTGCTAAAAGCCAAAGGCTGGAGATTTCATACATATTTCAGTAGGCAGTGGAGAGGCATTGGAAATTTTTGGTTTTGGGTGGTAGAGAGAGTAGGGAAAGGAGGCTCTGACAGAGATTTCTGGCGTGGGTTCTGGGTAATAGACGTCCAAAGCAAAGTGACAGTAGTAGAATGGAGAAATAAGGGTGATGTGTAATTCTGAAAGGCAACTGAGTATCCTTACTACTTTACTATGTGAAGTGCCTTGTGGAATAAGAATTGAGTCCAGATGATGAAGGCTGGGTAGGGAGCTTTGAACTGACTATAAAGGGCATTTGAAAGAAATGATCCATAAAAGCAGGGCTCTGGGAGGCATTGTCCATAATACAGCAGAGGAAAGCAACTGAAGTCTGGTTATCTTGGGGGCTCATTTTGTATCAAAGATAAGAAATGGTGAGGAACTGGACCAGTAGCATTCAAAAGCATGGGGCCGTGGCCCTGGGGACATGGTTCCATGGGTCGTGGCATTCGCGGCCAAGCCTGAAGACCTGAGTTTGATCCCTGGATCCACATGGTGGAAGTGGGGAAAACTGACTCCCATCAACTGTCCTTTGACCTCCCAAGACCAGTTAGGGCATATGCCTCACAACTCACTGTAAAATATTTTTAAAGTAATAAAATACTTAAAAACGGGGGGGGGGGGCCATGGAGAGAGAGATGATATGAGGGAATGTGTGTATATTCTCACTCCATTTGTCAATGTCTAAAGATATTCTGGGTTGTTATAAAATGGGGGAGGGGATGGTTTTCCTGGCGTGTAGGGGGTAGAGGCCAGACATATTATTTAATAGCCCAGAGCTCATGGGACAGCCTTCATAACAAGAACTATCTGGCTGAAAATGTCAGTATTGCTGAGATTTGAGACCTGACCTGGACTCTTGCATTTGACAAGAAATGAGGCTAGAGTTGTGTTATTCTGAAATTATTCCAAACGATGTCTGGACTATTTGGCATAATTTGGGTGAGAGAGACGTTGGCAAGGATTCTTCACTTTTTTGACATCACTCCAATTAGAAAAGGTGCAGTAATAGGACTTTACATTGTAAAGAGGAGTGGTAAGAGTCACTGCAGGCATTCTGGGATGATGCTAACCTTCAGCGAGTAGAAACAGGCATTTTATTTGTGATGAATGTTAGTTCTGTTCATATGTTGGGGATCTCTTTCTCACCTATATTGGGGGCAAGGACCAGGCAGTGTTTTTCATATGCATTAGAACCTCGATTGATCCAGTATTTTCCAACATTTGTTAATAAGAGTCACGAGAGAGGGCTGAGTCATCTGGAGAAATGAGGGTAGGGAACAAAGAACAGAGGGCCTAGAGCTGACAGAGGAAGGACTGCCATTTATCGAGTGCCCCGTGGACTCCTTTTACCAGGCAAATCCTTTTCTTGCAGGAACTCGTTTGATTCCTGCACAGCCCTGTGAAGTGGGTGTCATCTTTATTAACTAGGAACTTGATAGGTAGAGAGGTCAATAACTTGTTTATGGATAGTGAGTGTCCTTCCTTTCTCTTTGTCCCTTGCCACCCCAAAGCTGGTTCGTCACTGTTGGTGTGGTTGTGGGACTAGGTGAAGAATGCAGTTAAACCAATCAGACTTTGTTTTGCATGTATTTCTTAAGGCAGAGTAAGGATTTCAGATTGCTCTGGAGTTATACGGAGACTTTCTCTTTTGCATAATGAAGAGTTTAGTTTATAATGATGTCTTGACACTGTCATTTCACAGAGAGGTAGATCCTTGTGGTTGCTTTCCTGAGTACAGACAGACAGTTTTATATTATCACACTGTCAGACATCCTTTTTCATTAATTACGTTATTTATTCACTTTACATCTGATCAGAGCTTCCCAGTCCTCCACTCTGCCCTCCCCTCCCTCGTACCTTCCTCTCTCATCAGAGAAGGGGACATCCTCCCATAGATATCAGCCCACCTTGGCATATCGAGTTGTAGTAGGACTGGGCACATCTTTTTTTATTGAGGCTAGACAAGGCCGTCCAGTTAGGGAAAGGAATCCAAAGGCAGGCACAGAGTCAGAGACAACCCCTTCTCCTGCTATTAGAGGTCCCGCAGGAGGACCAAGCCGCACATCTGTTACATATGTGTAGGGGGCCTCGGTCTGTCCCATATATGCTCTCTGGTTGATGGTTCAGTCTCTGTGAGCTCCTGTGCGCCCAGGTTAGTTGATTTTGTTGGTTTTCTTGGGGTATTCTTGACCGCTCTGGCTCTTTCAACACTTCCATAAGATTCCCCAAGCTCCACTTAATGTTTGACTGGGGGTTTCTGTATTTGTTTTCATCAGTTGCTGTGTGAAGCCACTCAGATGACTGTCAGACATATTAAGGTATATCATTACACTTGTTAGTATTTGTTACTTTAAAAAAATATATATTTATATATATGAACAGAGTGTTTTGTCAGCATCTGTGTCTGTGCACCATGAGCATGCCTGGTGCCCATGGAGGTTCCATGAGTGTGACAGATTCCCGGGACTGGAATTAGAGACTGTTGTGAGAATTGACCCCAGGCCCTCTGGAAAACCAACCAGGGTTCTTAACCACTGAGCCATCTCTCCAGCACCCAAATGTTTGTTTCTTGAGTCAGGGTCTCCCTATGTAGCCGAGGCTGGCCTGGAATAGCAGAGTAAAACTTATTCAGGGGTAAAGGGTTTGTTGTTGAAAACAGCGTCAGCAGGCCAGGTGGAAGAACTAAATAGCTTGTGACATTTTGCCCCAGAGCAGGAATGGAAGATCTGACCTACAGGATTTAATTATCAGTTTTGCCATCTGCTAAAGATTTTCAGTGTTAAAACTTTAAAATTAACTTTTCCAGAAGCAATTTCTTTTTTAAAGAATAGGAAAAGTGTATATTTACCACATTAATCAGTATGTCTTCTTAGCTTTCAGTTAAAAAAACAGAAACTTCTTTTTCTTGGAAATGTCAAAACTTAGACAGACTTTTAATGTGTGATTGCGTGATAAAAGCTTTGAGTACTAACCGTCCGTTTAGTGAAGTTTGCCAGTATTGTGCCCTTTTAACGAAGCTGAAAAGCTTGAGATCAGATGTGTTGAGCAATAGCTGGTAGAATATTTACATAAGATATATAAAATTTTTAAAAAGCTGTATAAGTTTAATGGGAGAAAACAACAACAGTGAAATGTAAACCAGTTTTTCTCTTGAAACTTGCTTGAGTTAGTTACAAAATCTGTTCACTAGTGAAATGTCTGAAGTAGAGCTGTAACTTATTTATGCAGTGGCTATTAGAAACTTAGTAAACTATACCTTATTTATGTATTGGATATTAGAACTATAACCTATTTATGCATAAGTTATTAGAAACTTAATAAAATGTCAGCTTGTTACTCTCAAGTCAAGGGGTTTGTTTGTTTGTTTGCTTGTTGTAATTTCTAAATCACCAAGCTACCTGTAAAGAATAAAAATACACACTGGAGTTGATTAGACATCTTGCAGGCATTGCTTATAAAAGACGTCACAGCTGACATCTTTATACAGTGTCATGTTTCCTTTTGGAACTCATATCATGTTGGTTGGCACCTTACCTTCCTTCTTGTCCAGAGTTTTAGTGTTCTGGGAACTCACTGTCAGCATTGTGACAGAGCTGAAAAGAACGTAAGGAACACTACACAGGCTGCCCTCAGCCAGTTCTGTGACCTTGACAGTCACTTTGCCTGGATCACCACACATGAAGTGGCTGGATGAGTTTTCTGGATTTCTGATTCAAATAATTGTCTTTTCCCATGGTGGCTACTCTGTCCAGCCACATCCTTAGGAAAGTGGTGTGTGTACTGCTCCACTGTTCTAACACTGAAGTTGGTTTCTTTACATCCTGTGAGTGATTTTAAAGAGGAACACGTAAGCCTGGAATACTGTGGCTGCTAATAGTGAGCGCTTAAAGTGAGGGATGAAAACTGGCTTCTAGACTTTATCCTTTCTCAATGTTCATTTTCTGCAGCCTTTCCTCTGTGTGATGTCTTGAATGAGAATGCCCCCTGTGTGTCTCAATATTTGGTTCCCAGTTGGTGTAACTCTTTGGGAAGGCTAGGACATATGGCCTTTTTGAAGATGTCTCACTGGAAATGAGCCTTGAGGCTTCAAAAGACTCACCTTGTTCCCAGGGTGTCTGTCTCTGCCTCCTACTTGTGAGTCAAGGTGTGAACTCTCAGTGGCTCGGGCTGCCCTGCCTTTGTTCTACTGGCGTGCATACTAACTCTCTGAAGCAGCCCAGTTAAATGCTGTCTTTTGTAAGTGGCCTTGGTCGTGGCTTTATCAAAGCAATGGAAAAGTAACCAGGACACTGTGATAGATCAATCTTCATTCAGGTCCTCCCTGTTTACTTCTGTAGAAGAAATTTGTCTGATGGAAGTTAATTACCTACCATATTTCTTTAAGATCGGTAAATTACAAGACTTGGACTTTTTAAAAAAAAAGTGTATATCTCTTTTCTTTCAAGAATTAAATATTTAATTTGAAGTCTATTTTGTTAAAGGACAAAGTCAGATTTTGTTAGTGTGTGTATTTTTTACGTTGTTGAGTCCTTTGGGATTCTGGTGGACATACTGGACATCTGCTTAGAAAATATAGTTAAGCAACATTTTGTATTTAATTTAATGGTGCCAGCCTGTCCTAGTCTGGTAAGGCTCATGTTGCTCCCTAGGTTAACAAAATATTATGCTGTGAAATGCTGATGAGACTTTGTCAAGTCAGTTTTATATAGTATTTCCTTGTGGTCACTCTCTACCTCCAGGACATATATGTAGTGATGAAAGATGAGCTATTTTCTCTGCCATCATGAGTTGTATCTGTGGTAATGCTGGAAAGAGCTGTGTATAGTACTAGGGGGCCATTGGTCAGAAGGCAGTGAGAGTAAAATGACAAGGAAGACATCTCAGGAGTATGGGCAGAAAGTGATAGGGATGAGGGCGCATGAGGCAGGATATTGAGAGAACTGTGTGAGGGTCGGAAGCTGTGAAGAGATTATGTGCTTAAGATGAGAAGCTGGAGCATTAATGGACAAAAGAGGAGAAAGGAACAGGCACTTACTGTGGGGACTTGGGGTTTTAATGGGAATCTATACATTTTCATTAAAAGCAGTAACATCTGAATTTTGTTTTTAAAGACCACTCATAACTTTTAAATAAAGAGAATACCGGGGAAGGTGAGCAGATTGGTCAGTGGATATGCAGTAGTGGTCCATGTGGAAAACAGCAGTGGCTTAGAGAGATGCAGCCAGGTGGAGAGGAGTGGATGTAATTGAGATTGTGACTGTAATTGAGATTGTTTAGTTAAAAATAGGAAGTCATGGCCAGATGGTGGTGGCACATGCCTTTAATTCCAGCACTTGGGAAGCAGAGTCAGGGGGATTGCTGTGAGTTCGAGGCCACCCTGGTCTACAAAACGAGTCCAGGACAGTCAAGGCTACACAGAGAAACCCTGTCTGGGGTGGGGGCAAGGAGGCCACAGTATTGAATTGGATATGGAACTTGAGAGCATAAGAATATTGTTGGAGTTCCCATTAATGGATGATTGGGAGAGGAGTGGGTTCGGGGGTGCTATTTTGGCAAAGGAGTAGTGATGAATTTAAAAATTCTCCTTTATTCATTTTAAATTATGGAAGTCTGTGTGTGAGTTATGAACTTTACCATAGAAGATCTACAAATCTTGAGGAGATATTTATCTCTGAGGGAAGAGTTGAAGATTTATAGTTATTGGCAAATTGAAAACAGTAATGAAGGAAAATATTGAAGAAAAAACTATAAAGGAGAAAAAATGTTTACATTGAGACTCAAGGACAGCCGAACATTTCTAAGTTGGGAAGTAGAAGCCTTAGGATGGAGGTTAAGGCCAAGCAGGATGGTCGGAGGGAGGTAGAGGTGCATCATGCTGTAGAGGCCAAAAATGCCAGTGCTTCAAGGAGGTGAGAGCCAACTGCATTGAGTTTGGCTGGGAGGCTGAGAAATGTGAGTAGAAACGATGCCTTTGGATCGCTTTAGAAACCTAGATGTCAGTGGTAACTTTGATAGCCCTCTTTCTTGGACTGCTTTTGGTAGATGACAGATTTGAATGATCTGAGGAAAAAATAGTAGTCAAGAGACTAGAAATAGGACACATAGAGAGCTTTTAAAAAGGTACTCTGCCCAGGAGAGTGAATAGACCCAGGGCACGACAGCTGAGTTGAAGTGGGGAAGAATGAGGTTGTAAAGGCAGTCTTCTCTGAGGCATAGTTTCAGCTGGTAGGACTGCTGAGGAAAAGGAGGACAACATAGCCTCCAGAAAGCAGGAGTAGTCTGCATCCTGACCACACACACCTGGGAGGAAAGGGATACATTTCTTCAGTTTTAACACAGGAAGATAAATAAGTAGGAAGGGACATAGATTTAGTGGAGAAATGTTACAGCCAGTGGCTCCTGCTTTCTCATGTAATCAGAGGCAAGATTAACAGCGTGTGACAGGAAATCAGCATAGAATAGTAGGAAATGTATTTGCAGTAGCATCAAAAAGATCTAAAGTTTTAGAGATGAACTATAAGATATTACACAAAAGGTAAAGATTTAAATAAACAGAGTATGTGTCTAGGTTGGAAGGCTGTATATTAATACCAGGAATTTTTTTTTTAAATCCCTGTAGTTTGTTGAAACTGTTAAGCAAGTCCCAAAGACTTATAAAAAGATACAGGAACAGAATTGGAGACATGACCCTTCCATTCTAAAAAATGACTACACGGCTATGCTAACCAGGCCAGAATGATTGGCCGAAGGTTAAGCACACGTAGATGAGTGATCAGAATTGAGAATTCAGAAATAAGCCTTTATACTTAGGGGGAATGTGCCAGGATAGTTTCTTGGAAAACTATCAGCAGATGGTTCGAAAACAGTTACATACCTGTATACTTAGGGTAAAGTATTCTTAAGTATTTTGTTTATAAATTATATAATATACAAAATTATTTCAAAATAGATTATGTATTTAACTGTAATATCTAAATCCATGAAATTTCTAGATGATCCCATAGGAGAAAAATTTCTGATTTTGGGTTAGCTTTAGTTCTTAGATATAACACCAGGAGCATATGAACCTTGAAAGAAAGAAAAAAAAAACTTCTAAGTTGGATTTTACCCAAAATGTTCTTAACATAATTTTGTAGAGGATATTTAAGAAAGTACAGAGGATACTGACTTGGAAAAGGTATTTGCATATTATAAACATGAGAAAGTCTTTCACCTAGAATATGTCATTAATAATTAGGGAACTGTATATTAAATCACAATGATAGAAAGGTCATAACTACACACTGCTAATAGTTGGTATTGTGGAGAGAACACAATAGTTTCACACTGCTCTTGGGAATGTAATTGGCACGTAGCTGTTTTGGAAAACACTGGCCATTTCTTTAAAAGTTGAACATAAATTTACCTAGGAATAAGCAGCTCTGCTCTGATGCATCTACCCATAAGAAATTAGAAAATGTTCAAAGAATTCTTTAGTACCGATTCAATTAGTAACTGGCAAATAAAATATGGTATGTCCATAAAGTGAAATAATATTTTGCCAACAAAAGAAACAAATTTCTGATATATGTTGCAATAAAGATGTTAGAAATATACTAAATGAGAGAAGCCAGAGACAAATGAGTACCTACTGTATTGCATTATATGAAATATTTGAAAAATATCTATAGAAAAAATGTCCATGGAAAAGATCCATAGAGCTAGGCATTAGGTTTCATAATGGCCAGGCCAGAAAAGGCGCCCTGAAAGGAATCATCTTTGGAGTAAGAAAAGTTCTAAGCTTGGTTTACCGTGATACAGCACTGTAAGTTTTCTTTAACTCAGTAAGTTGTAGCGTGGTTGAATTTTAAGGTGTAAAGATTGTGTTTCACAACTCTTTATCATTTGGAAGTGTCATGTATGGAGGACTTTACTGCATATATGATTTTTTTTTTTTAAATCAAGCTACAAGCTAATTTAATGTAAGCTGGCATTTGGTGAGGGATTTAGGTTCTGAAGATAGACTATTTTGTTTTGTTTTGTGTTTTGAGATAGGGTTTCTCTGTTCAGCCTTGACTGTCCTGGACTGAAGATAGACTTATATGTAGCTTGTCACATGAAGAGTCACAGAACTGATTATGCTCATTTGCTAAGTTTCGCTCATGTAGCTTAGGTTGCCCTCAAATACATTATGTAGCTGAGGATCACCTTGAATTCCTGGTCCTGCTGCCTCCATCTTCCAACTGCTGGGATAACAGGCATGTGACGCCATGTCTGACACATCACGACTGAAGTACTTCTGGTTAGTATTTATTCGTTTTGGCCCGTGTAAGGGACTGTTCAGCATATCACTTCTAAGCTCAAGTGATCTTCCTTGGCCTCTAGAGTACCCAGGTTTGTGCTTGTGCCATTCTATGCAGTGTAAGCCCATCATTTGTTAGACCTAGAAGGAGCTGGAAATTATGACCTAGAATGGATCTAGACCAATTTCTGCCTTTGGACTTTGAATGGTATATTACTAACTTTTATATTGATGTGATAAACATCATGACCAAGGGAACTTACAGAGATTATTTGGGGCATATGGCTCCAGAGAGTTAGAATCCATGATGGTGGAACAAAGGTAGCAGGAGGCTGGAGCAGCAGCTGGGAGCTCATGTCTTGAATCACAAACAGGAAGTAGAGAAGACTAACTTAAAATGGCATGAGTCTTTTGAAACCTCAAAGCCCATCCCTAGTGACATACGTCCTCCAGCGAAGCCATACCTCCTAACCAGTCCCAAACAGCCCCCAACTGGGGACCAAGTATCAAGTGCCCAAGACTTAGTAGGAACAGCTCATTCTAACTATCACAGATCTTTGTGTGTGTGTGTTTGTGTGTGTGTGTATTGTGTGTATGTATATGTTTGCATATATGTGGACATATATGATATATTGTAATTTTATGGGAAATTACTGAAATGTAATACCCATGAATTCTGAATTTGAAATAGATATGTCTGACAAATTATAATCTTAATGCAATAGTAGTCTCTACTACTTGGGGACTGAAAAAAATCAGTCTGTCACTATTATGACTCTTTGTATACAGCTGGCTTCTAATGTTATTTAGATGGCCTGATATGACATCTCCATTTAATTCTCCTTGAGTTTTTGTAAGTTGTCAGATATTGGGTCCAGGAATCATAATTTTTATGCACCTTTGTTTAAAAATTAGTTGTAAAGCGTGATCTCATAGTGATTGTTACTTTTTTTTTTTTTTTTTTTTTTTTTTTTGGCCTATGAGTTAAACAAAAAGTAGATGTAGGTGTAGCAATTACAGGCTTGAAATGGAAAATTGTTATGATATCTAATGATGATGCAAGGGGGTACCATGGCAGGCCCATGCCACTGTGTCCCCCAGAGAAATTACACCAAACACAGATCTGGTATAAGGAAGTATCTTGGGGTAACTCCCTTCCAGGAGGGAGGGGTAGAAACAGAGAGTGAGCCATAAAGGCAGAGAGAGGAGGGGATAGGGAGGGCGAGAAAAGGGTGCTAGAGAGAGAGGGGGAGGGAGGGAAAGAGAGAACGCGCTGGAACAGAGAGAGAGCTTGAATGACAGGGTCCTTGTATCCTGCGCACACCTGGCAACAGCAGGTGATGATGTAAGCAATTGCTAGGACCCTGAAGGCAGGCCAGCTGAATCACATGTAACCTAACAGAAATTGTTGCCTAGAAACCAAGAGTATTGGTGAGGGTTTCTTATGTTGAATTTGTGACTTGGGGGCCACCAGCTTGATGTTTTGAGTGCGTCTTGCTCTGTTTCATTATTAGCAGTTGATCTAGAGTGAGTGTTTCTTCTAGAGTACTATGTTTTGCCCCAGAGGAAAGCATTTAAACAGCTTTGTAACTTTCCATGTCAACAAACAGTGGGTTTAGTCAAAATAGAATAGACTTTGGAATGTGACAGCTTCAGATTTGAATCTCTACTTGGTGCTCATTGACTTCTCACCCTGATCTGATAACGGAACCTGCCAAGACTGTTTCCTGTTCATCTCAGTTTTGAAGGGTTGGTCATGAACACCAGCCGAAGTGTGTATAAGCGGTGAGCATGGGGCTTGGTTCTTAGAATGTGATCAGATAGGTTTCATCTGCTCAGTTCTGCTCTGCAAGAAAACGTGGAATTTGCAATATGTTGGCTTTCATAGAAAAAAAATGTTCATTGATCCTCAGACCGCCATTACACCTTTTGTTGCTTGTATTTTGCTTGGATGTATTGCTGTTCCAGGCTTGGATCCTACCAATAATCTTTTTATTTTCCTCCTCTTATTATACACTTAAGTTGAGGGCTTGTTTTTCCAAAATGAAATGTATCCAGATAAAGACCAGAGACCCAGATAAAGACCAGAGACCCCGATAAAGGATGATTCTGAGGTGGTAAGCCCACAGAACTGGCAGAACAGTGATGCCACTAACAAACTTAAGTGATATGGAGAAGCTGTTTTGTTTTTTTTGGGGGGGGGCAGTGTTTGTTTGCTACTTTCAGAGACATCTGGAAAGTTTTAGACATACAGAGTAAGATACCATATTTGTACCATCTAGGCAACAAAGTTAGGTGGACACTTGAAACGACGGCAGTAGCAGTTGGGTGGCTTAGCAGCCTGTACCAGATAGGTGGTAGTTCCCAAGGGATGCAGACTCACAATAGAGATGTCTTCCTGAATTTAGTAGCATCAATGCTGGTAGAGTGCTGGGGCATAATAGGTGCTTAGTAAAGCTTGTTGAATTCATGAATGATGCAATTGTACAATTTGTTTTTCTGAAATGGTCTCATGTTATAGTATGAAGCTCTCTTTATACTGGCTTTGAATTTGTGGCGATCCTCATAGTACTAAGATTAGGGTGAATATATGGAGAATAGTAATTCTATAGTCTTTTCTGAAGAGACTGAGCAGCAATGCTCTAAGGCTGTCTAAGCCTCAAGGAATTTGTCCACAGACTTTCAGGATCTACCAGTTCTTGAGCATCATCAAAAGCATATATTTTCTTAGAAACCGAGTGAGGCTAGCAGTGTCTAGTGACTGACTCTAGGTACTGTGTCATAAGAACCATAAAACTACAGGAATATATGAAAGCTACAGGATGTGGCGGGCCTGGCTATTCTAGCTTCAAGAATCACTCTTCAGCTAAATGCAGCTACTGAGTGCTCATTGACTCGTCAGGTATAAAGAATATTGTATTATATGTGATGAGACATTCAAGATAACAATTTAATACGTACGTATAAAATATCGTGTTTATGTTTGTCTGCTTACTTGACTTCCACTTGAACTTTTCAGTGATCAGCCAGCCAGGTAACTCTCCATCTGTAGTTATTTGCATTTCTATACTTTCAGTATCTTCATTCCATATCAGGATATTTCTAGGTCCTCACTAAACTCTTCTGCCAGCTTACAACTTCCAGATGGCAGTGAAGGATTGCCTCTTCTGCTTTTGAGATCAGATTGTGTAGTTCTTTCTGCTAGACCCGGTATACTTGGCTGGTATAGAAGCCGTTCAGATGACTGGAGCCAGGCATTGTGAACACACTGAATGCATTTGTATTGCATTAACACATTGTTATCTCAAGATCCTCCTTGTGTTTACTTAAGTTTTTTAAAAAATTTTATCATGGTAGCTATGCTAGAGGTGTAGTTCAGTGCTGCATCTCCAGCAGTAGGATGATATTCAGAGCTCTGCGCTGATCACTAGCAAGAGCTAGGGACACAGATGGACGTGCCATGGCCCATTGTAGTATTAAGCTTACATGAGTATTTCTGTGTAGATCTGTAATATAATTAATTCTTTTAAAATGAAATCAGAATTCTCATAAGATAGATGTTGAGAGCAGTCGTTGAAATGCTGCTATGGGCATGCACCAGGTGACTAGGCTCTGAAGCACATTGATCACTAGTTGAGAAAGCCTTGTAGGCATGCCTAGGGCCTGATCTCATGGAAGGTATTTTTTGGTTTTTGTTTGTTTGTTTGTTTTTGTTTTTGTTTTTAGCTGAGGTTCCCTCCTCTCAGATGACCCTAGCTTGTGTCAAGTTGACATAAAACTAACCAGTACAGCTTGGTACCACTTGGAGTTTGGCCATTGCTTACTGCATTCCAGTGTACTCAGAGCTAATGATACTGGAAACTTGTGGATAAAATTCAGGTTTCTTTTTTGTTTTCCACTCTCCCTCCTGCCTTCTTTTCTTTCTTCCTTCTTCCATTCTTCTCTTCCTTCCTTATTTCTCCCTTCCTTGCTTTTTCACTTATCCATCATTCCTTCCTTCCTTTTACCCTGCCTTTCTTATGCCTCTTTTATCCCTCCCTCGTTTGGTGTCCTCAGTGGTCTCAAATTCACAATCCTCCTGGATTAGCGTTTTCAGTGCTAGGATTGCAGGGTTGCACACATACAAAATTCAGATTCCTTTTTTTTTTCATGATCTCATGATATCATATGAAAGTAGCAGAAATGCAGAGTAGATGTTTAGCAAGCACAGACAACTTTTTAGGGCTATTCAGTTGCTTCGCTCTGATGTTGCAGTCCACTCACAGCCATGACTAGAGTGAGGGAGGAAGGCAGGCCTCTGAGTAGGGAAGTAGAAAGTGCGGGTGGTGAGGCTGCGCCTGGCTGGCCTGCTGCCTAGCACTGTGGTGCTTCTTCCCCACCTCAATCAACATTCTGGGCATGAGGAGAGGGAGGCAGCGAGAACAGGAACAAATAGCCCTGAATTCTGAGCTCTGACTTTGCTAATGCGTTGCCTGTTTGGCAATATCTCCTTCTCTCTTTGAGAACTTCTTTCTTAAGTGTAATAGCAGACTGAGAAAATTTAAGAAAAACAAAACTAGAAATTTATTGCCAATTATACAAATTAGCTGTGGCAGAATCTGGGTATCCCAATGCTGCAGTGTGTACTTTTGTTCATTAAACACAATATAAAACATAATTTGTAGAGAGTTTCTGAGTACAAGTGGAGCCACAAATGAATTCATGGGTGAGGGTGCCTTTCTCCACAGTGTCACTTCATGATAGCAGAGTCCTAGTCACGGCCATTGCAGCTTGGGCCATGTCAGAATCCCTATACAGTTCTGCAGGAACAAAGCGGGACTTGTTGGTAAGCCTTTGTCAGTAGAAATCCTGCCTTCGGAGAGTTAGAGTGTGATGGCCCAAGGAAGGGAAGTTATGGTTAGGTTTTCTGTTTACTGCACACAGTTTTGAACCACCAGAGACAGAAATCTTTTACTTCCTTGATCACATTTCCCTCTAAGACTTAATTCTGGAAGGAATTCAAACCTAGTGTTACTAGGTTTGTAACTAAGTTTGTACCTAACAAGTGGCAAAGCTGCAGTTGTCATAGTTACCAGTGGTGTTGTATGGTGGTTAGTTTCTGCAGTGTTTCTTTTTGCTTCCAATGTAATTCTCTTGACTTTCCACATGTTTTTTTCCTGTTCTTATCTCCTTTATTGTCAAACAACAGATGCCTCCTATTTCTCCTTGCCTACCATGTACCCTGTCTGTTCTTCCTAAGCACCAGACATCCAGCTTTTGCATTCACCTTTTCTTTTAAAAATAACTCTTTAAAAAAAATTGTTTAGAAACAGTGTCCCTCCTATATTATATACCTCTGTTTAGTTCTGACTGTACAGTAAGCAAGTACTTACTATAGGGCAGATGTTGAGCTAATTGACATATCTGTAACTTTGAATTTAGAGGTAGATATTTTTGCTTTCCTGCTGAGAAACCTGGACCTTCTGAGAGGCTACATGTTCAACTTGAACTGGGATCGAGGCCAGCTCCTCTAATGGTAATAGTTACCCTTGGAGTGTACACTCTGTGATGCCTACAATGACAGCCATGCCGTAGCTTTGAGGCTTGTGTATTGTTTGCGGTGGGTAAGACCGTCTTTTTGTCTGTCTCCAAGTTTATGTGAGTACTAAAGAGAAGATTCTGTTGAGGTGTTCCTGTAGTGCTGCTGACAGTAATAACTGGTTTATTTCTTTATATTCGTCTCTGAGATGTCCGGAGTACAGTGCTTTAGACCTGGATGTGTACTGCCATTAGGGAAGCAGCAGACTCAGCTCAGGTGGTGTTTCCCAAGTGTGGGATGTGTACCCAGAGGGATAAGAAAGCACAGTCACAATTCTTTCCCTTCTTGTTTCCCACATCTCGTTATTAGGGGAATATTCAGCTTGCTGTTAGCAGGCTTGGCTCGTATCTTTCAGGTGCAGGAGAGTGTTGATATGGCGTTGACTGAAGTTGAATAATGGCTTTGTTTCGTTGACTTTTATTCTTTTTATTTTCTTCTTATTTCATCGATACTTGCTTTTCATTTATATTGTGATAGAAAGTTCCTTTCTAGATTTGAAGAGCATAGATATTAAGTGCATGATGGTGGTCATTGGGCGTGGCAGAATTGTGGAAGGAGATGTCAGTGGGAAATACTGCACATGTTACAGTGCCAGGCTTTGGAGTATACAAAGAAGACTCCTGTGAGCTTATAAGGGAGCTTTCTCTGTATCGTTCTGATCTTCACAGGCATTTTAGGGATTGCCTTAATACGCACTGGCACTCTGATCCGTAAGTGATAGGGTTTTTTTCCACCATCACATTATTTTTTTGTTATTTGTTCAATTTTTATTCATTTGGATAAAGCCTTTTGCTAGAATTTGCAGTTTATTTCTCATTAAACAAGCACCAAAGTGCTTTGGGCTTTTCTCTGTGTATCAGTTTCTTATCTATATGCTGGGAATAATATGCCACCTGCCTCAGGGTTATTTGAAGTAAATGAATTTGAGGAGTACTTGGCCTAGTGCCTAGTACTTGGACTAGCACTGTATAGGCATTTGCTGCTATCATCATCATCATCATCATCATCATCATCATCATCATCATCATCTCCCTGGAAGGGAGTTAGAGTTTTGGGACCTCTTGAGGCTTTGCTTGTTTATTCTTATTGTGAGTTGAATGTTTGTATATATGCATTTGACAGAAGCTAAGTAGCAGTTTAGCATAGTCATACTGTGACTGACACATCAGCTATGCTATGAGCCTAACAGCAGGCAAGAACAATAAGAATTAGATCTTTAATAAAACTACTGTGAACTACCACTTGCCTAAAATGTTCGCAGTGCAATTACATAGACTTCAAAGAAGGGTACCTACAAACCTCTATCCATTGAGGGGACTGAGATTGATTCTACCCTGAAGCTATGTGTTCTATCACACTTCCTTGTACACACACGCACACACACACACACACCCCATTAGTAATTCTTTTAGGATCATGAATTAATATTAGTTGCATTATTATATTTCTTACTATTTGTTTCCCAGTTTTTAATGTATTTTGTAAGGACAAGTAATATATTTTATTCTAATTTAATTATATTTCTAATGGGTAAGTTTATAAAACAAGTATGTTAAGCCAAGCTATTCATTGCCATTTCCCAAAGCATAACAGAATTGAACTGCAGTGTGGAGGAAAATTTATCCTAATACAAAGTAAAAAATTAGAACTGGGAAGTTTTTCAATAAAATATTCAATGCAAAAAATTAATAAGGCAGTTGGAAAAATACAAGTATTCATACTTGAGTTTCACAAAAGGTATTGTTCTGTTGATGCTCATGTTTAGGGCAAGGCTTAGAAAGTGATCTGATGCAGGCAGATTCGACAGCCGCACTCTGCCAAGTCAGGGTAAGCAAGTCCTCAATAGTTCCTGCCCTGCCAACAAGTCTGGCAGAGATATTAGGCCAGAAAGCTGAAGATGAGGCTCCAACGTTATAAAGTGTATTGGGGGACTGGTCAGGAGGTAAACTGTCTTCAGTCAATTTGTACATTTTGGAAACTGCTAACCCACACTGCTGATCCACTCAGGAATTTAAGTTTTATTCCTTCTCAAGTCTCTGAGGGGCAATGAAGACAGGATAATATAGTTCTATAACCAAGGTTAGCTGGTTAGGGGACAAGATCGTTTTAGATCAAGATAAAGAAGTTAAGCTATTAGAGTTGAAATAAGATAGATATTGAATCTCATTCGGAGATCTAGACCCAACAAGACAGGAAAAACACTTACTTCAAACGAGACGAATGCAGATGACCAAGTCACTATGAATGTAACAGATACAGTACTCAGTAATCTCATGATTGTCACATGGCTCTCCCTGCTGTATGTAGTTGGTTTTATGCATGTGTAATAAAATAAAAGTATTTAAAAAATTAAAACAAAACAAAACAAAATAACAAGAGTTTTGCCAGATGACATGGCCTTTAATCTGAACACTCACATTTAGGAGGCAGAGGCAGGTGGATCTCTGTGAGTTCAAGATCAGCCTGGTCTACATAGGGGATTCTAGGAAAGCCAGAATTGTCTCAAAACAAAACAAAACAAAAAACAAAAAAACAACAAAAAAGAAAGTGATCTGATTTATTTTCACATACATTCTAACGGCGAATTTAACTTATTTATTTCATTTATGTCTGACACTTTGGTAGAAGCAGATTTTTAAAGATGAAATGTTTTCAGAGTGTGGTTTTTGATGTAATCATAAATTTTGTATGAAACTTGCATTTTGAAAACATTTGTTCTAGATCAGATCTTAATAATGAATCCTGTGTGCTTCCATCTGAGTTCTGCTCTTGTGTGTACTTGAGCAAATTACAGAGGCTTAGTTATTTTCCAGTGAATAATACCTGCATTGGAAATGCTAAGATGGTTGGATTAGTCAATATGCCATAACATATTTTATATTATATTCCATAACATAGCAGTTATCCTTAGAATCAGCATCCCTTCTTGGTCGTGATCCACACCTTAAAGGAGCCCGTAGCGCAGTTGGTAGTATGCTACTCTAACACCGAGTTGAGTAGCTTTCCTTTTATTGCAAGAAAGGACATCTTCCACGTCTGTGTTTGCTGCTGCCCGCTGGTAAAGAATATAGACCAGAAATATCCCTGGGGCTGACTGCTTGGCCTGAGCTTGCTTGTTTACTGGTAATACCATTCTAGTCTCTGTGTTTGCGAAAAACAGTGGCTCCTGCAGCTCTCCCCGACAGGAGCAGCAGTGGTGCCCATGTGCCGTGCTGCAGTCTTCAGCGTCACCACTTACCTGCGACTGGTTTCCTTAGCCTCTCTGTGCTTCTCTTTTCTCTCTGTGAAATAGTCACAAGAGTCTGTGTCTTTGTGGGCTGTGACAAACATTAAATAAGCTATAAAATATTTAAAATGATGCCTGACCCAGTGTGAAATGTTTTGCTCTAAACCATTATTTTTTAATTTTTATAAGGAGATTTGTGGTTCTCTGTAGGTAGGCTTCCATGTAAATCAGGTTTGAAAACTAGTAAGTCTTCCTGCAAAGTACTGCTTTTTAATTAAAACATCAGTAGCTTTGGCTTTTCACCTTGCTGTGTGCACTATCAGTTCAGTGGATCATTTGTCCTTGGAGGTTTGGAAGGGCAGGTGATGATCTGGTATGTGTGGACAGCCTTGGCTTACATCTTTTGTTCCCTGGCATAATTGAGTGCAGTGCCCCCTTTTCACTCGTATAAATGTGCAAGTGTGGATAGGTTACTTGCTTTTACTGAGCGGTTTTCATAAACCATAGCATTTTCCAAATGTGAATACTGTTTGAAACTCAAGTTTTAATGGTTTGTAGTATTTTCCTAATTATTTTTATTTTTATGATTTTTTTTTCTCCTGTTAAGGCTTTGTGGTGGGGACTAGGGGTGGGGAATGCTTCCTTAATGTAGCTAATATACAAATTATTTTAATTGGTAATATGAGACTTGGATTGAACTGCCAGTAAACTTGAAAGGTAATCTTTCTTAACTTTCACATTATAGTCCTTATGTCTGAGGCTATCACAAGCATTTTATTTGTTTAGATAACCTTGTGACTGTGATTATAACCACTGAAGTACTTATTGGTCTGCATGTACCACTCTTAGCAGGGTAGACTGCTTATGAGTTTACTGCCTAAAGCAAGTTGAGTTTATAGCTTAAAAATGTCAGGTTTTACTGAAGGGAGTCTTTGTTAATTACCTAAACCATCCACAAACTTTAATGTTTAATAGGTTGCCTTAGTCCTAGTTTCTGTTGATTGACTCAGTCAACACATTCTTTATGGTTCCTTTCCTTGAAGGGTAGAATAAAACCTGCTTTCCAGTAGATACTGCTAGGTCTCATAGCAGTATTATAATGCTGGGTTCTTTTGGTGAATTTCTGTGATAATACCAATAGGGAATAAAAATATAATGTATTTGAACACTTAACTGAAAAGTTATAGAACACGTTTATGGTTTCTAATTTTATTTTTATCCAAAACCAATTACATTCTTTGCCCCATCCCTCTCCTCCTCCCAACCTCTTCCGAGCCTCCAACCCCACTCCCTCTCAAATGCTTGGCCTCTTTTTCATTAATTAAACACATGTGGCTTTTGTTGGCATTAAGAGATAAATGCTGTTCCGGTTCCATGCAACTGCTTTTGTAAAAAGAAGTCATCATTCACTTGGTACATCTGGTGTTATTGTTTGTCTTGTTTATTTTCAAGTTCACAGGTGAACATAAATTTGTGTTCATGTCATTTTGTAGTACCTATGTGTTGAGTAATGACTAGATTGATCTAATTAATATATGTATTTACTTGTACTTTTTATATATGTTTTCTCATTTCTGTACTTGTCTCACATATAGCTGTAGTAATTTTTCTGACAAATTTCACACATTTTTGGTTTTGAGGTGGCCTATACAATAAAATATGTATTTTATATTATGTATTTTATTATATAGGTATATTTTTATATATTATTTATTATTTATTTATATGTATATTATATATATTATGTATTATATAAAAATATATTATTTTACCTAAGGAGTTACTTTGGAACACTTGGAGAACTTATTTTTGATGAAGAAGGGATCTTGTTGAAAAATAAAATGAAGTAGAGAGGGATTTGAGAGAAAGATGGAGAGTAAGAGAGCATGCAGCAAGAAGATGCTGACTTATGTTTATATGTACGATGAGAAACTCATAGCAGGAGAAAACACAGAAGCAATGTAGTCTTGACCTGAGGTTGGGAACCAGAGATCACTTGAATTGAGTCAACAAAGCAGTAAGTAATTAAAGGTTTTGGATAAGAGATGTGGTAAAGAGATGAGGTGTTTGCTCTAATGCAACTAGCAAGTATTTCAGAAGGGTTGGGCCAGTTGTATTTGCACTAGACTAGATTTTAAGGGGGAGTTGGCAATGAAGTTGGACACCATGGGAGAGTGAAAGTCACTTAGGAATGCAAACATAATCATGATGTTAGTAAATGATGTGGCTTATTTCCTGGATTGTGCTAAATTTAAAGGTTTTTGTTTTGTTTTAAGGTTTGTTTCTAGTTTTAGTTATGTGTATGCGTGTATCTTCATGTGGGAGTATGTCATATGTGAGTAGGAGGGCATCTGTTCCCACGGAGCTGGAGTTAGAGATGCTTGTGAGCCACCTAATGCGAGGGCTGGGAACTGGACTCAGGTCCTCTAGAAGAGTAGCCAGCATTTTTAGCCGTTGAGCCATTTCCCCTAGGCCCTGTATTGGTCTAAAGTATGTTAGTGTTTGTTTTAAAACTGTGTGTCATTTTCTCTCTTAACTTGGCTAGCACCCAAATAATTGAGACTGGACTAATATATTTGTTTAACATGCTTTAGGGCACAGCAACTGACCAATATAAGTCTGTATTAGCTCTCGAAATGAGTTTGGCTTCCTCTCAGCATAAATCCTAGAGATACTTGCATTGTGGCTTTCTTTCCTCATGGACCTCTGTCCATGCCTGAATCCCCATTTCCTGTCTCTCTCTTCTCCTCTGGCTGTCAGGAAGTCCAGCCCTATTCTCTCTCCTGCTCAGCAATTGGCTGTTATGCTACTTTATTGGCTTATCAGGGACAATTGAGGAGTGAGGTTTAGACAGAATTGAGACAGGAGATTCTTAAAACAAGGATTGCAACCAGATGTGGGGGACACAAATTGGCATTTAAATCTTTACACAGTACACAATAACATTATGTCTATGAAAGTATTTTTAATTTTTAAAAAGATTTATTTATTATTATGTATATGGTGCTCTGCCTGCATGTATACCTGCAGGCCAGAAGAGAGCGTCAGATCGCATTATAGATGGTTGTGAGCCACCATGTGGTTGCTGGGAATTGAACTCAGGACCTCTGGAGGAGCGGTCAGTGCTCTTAACTGCTAAGCCATCTCTCTGTACACACCCCCAAAAGTATTTTTAAACAAGAAAATATTAGGGATCAGTGTGTCCTCAAAGCTAAAAACACTGTTTACAGCAGGAAAAGGAAGGCACTTCAGAACAAGGTGGTGTTGGTATGTTTCCTATCTGCTTTGCCCTTCATTCAGTCTCCCTCTACCTGCTCCCTTTACAGTAATGCACTGCAGTGCAGTAGGTCATATAGAGAAGTGTTTACAGGCTGGTGCAGTGCGCACCTTTACTTCTGGTACTTGGGAGGCAGAGGCAGGTGGAACTCTATGAGTATGAGGCCAGCCTCTGTGCAACAGTAACAAAAATAAAAAATACTCAGAAATCATGTGTAATCCAAATCACTTTGGACAGAACAAACAATGCTTATTTTCATAAAATGTTTAACTTTTAATGAACTTGCTATATAATGTGGGTTTTGGGCACCACAGAAAATGGCTCCCCTCAGCACACATAACCATGTGCATAGAAAGTGCTGGAGCTTGCTTTGCATTCCAGTGTGGAGTGGCATGAGGGAGGCCAGAAGTAGTTTGTGCAAGGAATGCAGGATCATATAATTATATAGCTAACTCAAATAATTCAAATGGAAGCACTTGGAGCTTTAACACAGAGGAAAAAAAGAGTATTTGGTCATAGTGTTGGATGGGCAGGTTGTGTTACAGGATGTTGTATAGTAACTTTTGGTCCGTTGATCACTTGGGTGTCTTCCCTTGAGAAATATCTGTTAAGATCTATTGCCAACTTTTAGTTAGATTGATTTTTCCCATTAAGGTTTTGTAGCTCTTCATATATTTGGGATGTTCCCCAACATTTTTCCTATTCTGAGAGTCATCTTTTCACTATTGATTGTTTTATTTGCTTGCAGAATCTCCTTACTTTTAGCATGGTCTCATTTGTCTGGTTTTGCTTTTGTTCCCTCTATTGTCAGTGCCCTCTAAAAATTTGTTCATTCCAATGCCCTGAAGTATTTTCATGTTCTTACATTTAAGTCTTTAATTCATTTTGGGTTTATTGTTGTTGTTATTGTAAATGAGAATCAGACGGGTCTAGTTTTTCTACGTGTGATGGCAAGGGTATGGAGAAAAGGGAGGCTTCCATCCTCTTGGTGCAAAAGCAAGTTAATACGAGATGGAAAACAGGACAGCTGGGTGTGGCAGCACAAGCCTGTAATCTTAGCGGTCAGGTTGAGGAAGGAGGGTATAAGTTTGAGCCAGCCTGGGTTGCATAGTGAAATCAAAGTCATTTGGGATACATAACAAAACTTCATCTCAAAAAAGAGAGTTGGGGCTGGGGAATAAAGTGTTTGCCATGCAGTCATCAGAACCTAGGTTTCATATTTGGGGGGCAAAGCCTAGATATGCTAGCAGATTCCTGGTGCTCACTGGTGTCAGCCTAACCTGCTTGGTTAGCTCCAGGGTAGACAGTGAGTGAGGAATGACATCTGAGATTGACCTTTGATTTCCACCACCACCAACCCCCTACACACACAAAGATCAGTCCCACACATACACAGCAATCCCACTACTGAAGAAAAATTGAAGTATTTCAGAGACCTCTGCACTCCCATGCTTATTACAACACTATTCATAATAGCAAAGAAATGGAAACAACTGAAGTGTCATTCCATCACATAATAATGATTTTTTAAGTAGTACATATATGCACTAGGATACTCTTTAGCAATGTAAAAGAATGAAGCCCTTTCATTTGTGAGAGCAGGGGGTGCAACTAAGAACCACTACACTAAGAAAGATATATGCTTTATGATTTTATTCACACACTAAATCCAAACAGCTGATTTTCAGAAGTTGAGGTTAGAATACTAGTTACCAGATATTGGGAGAATATGAGGGTGAGCCAGGGAAAGGAGTTAGTTAGGAGTGAGAAGTTCTGGTGTGCTATGGCACTGTAAAGTAACCATGGTGAACTTTAATGTACTACATTTCCCAAAAAGCGAGAAGAAATGAGTTTTGAACATTTGCACCACACAGAAATGACAAACATTTGAGGAGATAGAAATATTTAGCTAGAGTTAAATATTGTATAATGCTAATATTTGTCAAAATACCCTTTTATACCACTAGTCTATACACTTTCTGTTTGTGGGTGGCTTTTTTTGGTTTTGTTTTGTATCAGCTATGAATAAATAAGCCAGTGGTTTCCTGGACTATAATCTCATCCCTCAGAAAGCTAAGCCCACGTGGTAGGGAGCTTAAGTCCAGCCTGCCTACCTAGTGACAACCTATCTTAGAAGTACAGTAAAATAAGCCTACTTAAAAAAAAAAAAGCATAGAAAAGAGAAGAATCATGATGGTGGGTACTGATGGAAAGATATAACTTTAATAGGCAAATCTGGGTTAGAATATGATCTTGTGAAATTACAGAGGTGGGAATGATTGCCCCAGGTAAGAATGGGAAGGAAGATTGGAGCTATAGGACGGGAGCCTTGAACCCTAGCCTTAGACGTGTGTCTTTTAAGATATAAAATTGCTTGGATCTATACTTCAGGACTGTAATTTGGTAGTCTGTGCAGGAAAGGAGAGGGGCTACCATGGTGCTGACAAATCCAGATTGGCCTTGTTGGACATTGTGGTTGCTGGGAATGTACGTGGCCTTGCCTCTTCTCTGGAATGTCATTTTTTGGACAGTAAGTTAACAGTAGGGTAGCCCCTGAGGTCATGGTGCTCTGCTGAGAATTGCATGACAGGTGCAAGTAGGAAAGGCCTGAGGGAAATCATGCTGGATGCAGTGAGTACTGCAAGGGCTCTGCTGCAATGTAGTTGTGACCCACTGAAGAAACGGGAGAGCTTATTAGAATTCATACTGGTGCACTGTAGAAGATGAGGTGATGTGGACTTCAGGAATTACTATCCTGGCTCCTGGTCGGCCGTCTCAGTATCAAGTCATCTTGCCAGATTAGGTTTTATTGATGAGATCAGATGACCGATCTTATGTAAAGTTTATACGCAGTGATTCATCAGTGGCCTGATTTTTTTTTCTGAGAATCTATATTATTAGGCAGCTGAAATGCTCTAGGACAGTTCTGTAAGTTCAATAAGTAATCAACACATAGATATGATTATCTTATTATATACATATATGATATACAGAACTTCATCTTAGCTTCTTTTTTCTCCCAATCTTTACCTATTTGGTAGGGGCCATGAAATACATTGGGGCCAAAAATGGAAACCTAGAGTAACCTAAATACACAGGTTTTTAAAAAGACATTTTTATTATTTTTAACTATGTGTATGCATGTGTGTCTGTGTTTGGGATGGGTGCTGAGTGCAGAAACCCACAGAAGCTAGAGGAATTGTATCCCTTGGAGCTGGAGTTACAGGTGGTTGTAAGCTACGACCTAACATGGGTGACAAGAATTGAACTTGGGTCCTCAGGTCCTCTGCAAAGGCAGTGCATGCTTTTAACTGGTAAGCCTTTTCTCCAGCCTACAAAAATACATGTATTTATCTTTATTTATGTGTTTGTCTGTTATTTGTGTATGCCACTTGTG
The DNA here is from genome assembly GCF_964271855.1 of Acomys minous. NCBI lineage: Eukaryota > Metazoa > Chordata > Mammalia > Rodentia > Muridae > Acomys > Acomys minous. The sequence goes on along the minus strand of NC_140485.1, from coordinate 121,069,001 downwards.
TGTAGATATCTATAGGGCTCAAAAGGGTTTGTCAGGTCCCCTGGAGCTGGAGTTACTGGCAGTAGTGTATCACCAGACTTGGTTGCCAGGAACATTACTCAGGTCCTCAGCAAGAGTGGTATGCACTTTTAACCACTGAGCAATCTCTCCAGGTCTCAGATACACACAGAAACATACGCACGCACACGTGCGCACACACTCAATGGCATTATAGAGTAAAAAATTTTGAGTAGCAGCTGTTCTCTAAATACCTGGGCTTAGCAATTCATTACTTTCCTCACTTTACCAGCTTCACTAGTCTGTTACTTCCTGGCAGCCATAGACATGTGTTCTCAGTGGCTGTTCTATATTCTGGGTAGGCCTTGAAATCACAATCCTCCCACCTAAACCTCTAGAGTTCTGGTTATAGAGTTCTGGTAAAGTATTGTAACATCACCTCTGACCTACCTCACTTTTAAACCTGATAATGACTAGAAAGGGAAGATTTGTTTCTATTATGGGTTTTGTTTGAGGCAAGATGTCAAGTAGCTATGTAGCCAGAAATGATCTTGAACTTCTGATCTTCCTGCCACTGCCCCCCAAGTAATGGGATTACAGACCTGTATAAAACATTGGATTTGTATAGTGATGTAGACTAAATACAGTTTCATGCATGCTAAACAAGCATTTGGCCAACTGAGCTACATCTCCAGTCCTGTGTTATGTTTCATTGTGTTAAAGTTTTTAATAAAATTTTATTTTGGAGAGAGTGTAACAGTTTCCTGAGTGATCCTATCTCAGCACTGGGGAGTTTCTAGATAATCTTCAGTCTGGGTTTTGAGTTTTGATGCTTAGTGATTCAGCTCACAGTTAACCCATACAGGAATTGGGCATCTCTTTTCTCTTGTCTTTTCTTACCTCAAATAGGAAATATTTTGCAGCCAACATTTTGATTCTTGTCATTCCCTGTACTCTTTCGTTCTGAGGATAGGAATAGAGCTTTCCTGGGCATGGCTGCTCCCCCATTGTTACAGTGCAAGCATGTGAAAGTGGAGTGGTAGAAGAAAGGCATACATTTGACTGTCCCCTTGCTTGGCCCCTCTGACCTTAGGAAAGTTGGTCAGTCTGGTGCTTTTCCTTCTCCGTGGGGTTATCATGTGAGTTCCAGTCTGGTGTCATTTTAATTTTACTTTGTGTTGTGGGTGTTTTGCCTGTATGCATGTATGCATGTATGCATGCCTGGTGCTCAAGGTCAAAAGAAGGCATAAGATCCACTGGAACTTGAGTTACAGGCAGTTGTGAGCCACCATGTGAGTCAATCTGGGACCACTGAAAGAGCAGCAGTGCTCTTCTTTGCTAAGCCATCTCCCTGGATCCATTACTTCATTATTTTTAAGGACTGCATAGAAACTGTAGACTGTTGAGTATTAGCCTAGCCTTGTGTGTGCTCAAGGCATGATAGACACTTCCATCCTTGTATATGTACACATAGACATAAAAATGCTGCTTGAATGCTTTGCTTGGGACAATTCAGGGGAGGCATTATTAAAGAACTATTCTTGTTTTGTGCAGTTTTAAAACAAACTCATGGCATACAAGGCATAGGATTACAACTAGAGACTGCTGCTAAGGCAAAAAAAAAAAAACAAAAAACAAAAAAACTTGGCAACAAGAGAGGTCCAATCTGTACAAAGAACAAAGCAAACAAACTGAACAGTAGTATTCCATTCTGTGAGAGAAAAACATGCTGCTTTCTCTTAAAGACCTGTAATTTATGGTTGTTGTATCACAATAGACTCAGTTGTGTTGCCTAAGCCACAAGTTCACAAAAGATAGACGATAATGGAAGTATATTACAAAAGGCTATGCATCAAAAATTATAGTAAAATCCAGCTGGAGATATAGCCTGGTGATAAAGTATGTGCTTAGCATGCACAAAGCCCTGAGATCAGTCCCTAAATACACATACACATAGTTATAATAAACTACATATTTGTTAGTGAGTAAACCCATGAGCTGTTGGGAAAGAGTAGTTTTTGAGAATGAGTCTCTAAAGTACCAGCTCTGTAAAATCCACTATGGCCAGGTGGTAAATGAGAAGTGATTATATTTGTGTGTAGAGCACCATTGAGTACAATCTCATTGGTTGTCCACAGCATCCAAATGAAGTAGTGTATTATCTTCCTTAGTTTACATTTGCGCACGCGCGCGCACACACACACACACACACACACACACACACACACACACACACGGATGCACAGTCATGTCACTTAACTTGGAGTACTGTGTGAGTGGACAAATTACCATTCTACCTCCACTCATCTTACAGATCTTCAAGTGAGCTATAGTATAATTTATTTCCTTTTCCCCACCCCCAACACCAGTGACTACTTTTGTGAACAGAGCATTTATAACAGAAGTCAATTATAGACTGTATTAGGAGTGATACTTATTCTTCACACTTATTTACTGGTGTGGATGTGTGCTAACACACAAGCCGCAGCATGTAGATCAGAGGACAGCTTGTGGGAGTCCTTGGGACCAAACACCGACTACCAGGCCTGACAGCAGTTGCCTTTATTGGCTGGGCTGGGCTGGGCACTGACTTGCCTCTCTTCTCTTAGACCACACAACCAGTATTCTGTGCTACTTAGAAGGACATTATACTCAACCAAAAATTTTACCACTAATATCAGCTGTTATGTGTTTAACATTAAATTACTTTTATTTGTGTATGTGTATTATGGGTGCGAATCGCTGCAGCAAGCTTGTGAAGATCAGAGGACAGTTTGCAGAAATTAGCTCTCTGTTTCTAACCATGTCTTTACCCACTATGATAGCCTGTGCTCAGCTGGCTTTTTTCCTTTTTGCTTAGTCTGTGACCCCCAACTTACAGAATGGTACTGCCTACATTTAGGGTCGGGTTTTCCATTTCAGTTAGCTTAGTCTAGATAATCCAGATAAGTCCAGAGGCTTGTCTCTTATGTGATTCTAGATCTCATTAAGTTGACAGTCAACATTAATTATCACAGAAACCTATGTATTGGTGTAAAAAGGCCTTTGAGTTATGCATGATAAAGCCACAGACTGTGAGTGTATGTTTTTAAAACATGTTACTTATACGTGCATTTATACATGTATAGAAAAAATGGAAGAATATATGACAGAAATGGTTATGATGGGAATTGTAGCAACTTTGAATTTCTTAGCTTTACTTTATTTTCTCATGATCATGTAAGCTTTACAGTGTTAAGAAAATAAAATAAAACTTAAAGGCTTGGCTGTCAGTGGCATACCAACAACCAGTGCCTACCCTTGGGTTTCCCAGAAAAGTTTGATATCTAAGGAATGGATCTGAGACTGTATCCAAAGAGTGCTCCTTGTGGTCAGGTACCCAGACACTGGAGGAGTAAACGGCCCACACATTTGTGTGATTAGCATTTGGATAAAATTACTCTAGAGAAGAAATTCTAACAATGAGACTACCTTGAATGATGCTGACTTACTAAATAGCAAAAATTGGAAGTCATGAGTGATTCTGTAGGAAATGGTCAAATAGCTTAAAACCCAGCTTCTTTAAAACAGCACAGAAGCAGCTGAGGCACCTGTGAGTTGAGTCCACAGTCACAGGTGAACTCTTTAACTCTCCATGGAGCACCTGATCGTTTAAGTGTAAAATACGACAGAGTGTAGAGAAAGAGTAACCATTGCTATTTTAGTTTATAAAGGTAAAGTTGAAAAACCAAACATTGCATTATTTTTAAGTTTAAGATTGTAGTTACAATTTTCTAAATATTATATTGGAAAGGCAATATACCATGACTAAAAGGAATTAATTCCAAGAATCAAAGTATGGCTCCATATTAGGACATTTGATAATTTACAGTAGAATAGAGAAGAAACACAGTCTTGTGGTTTTCTTCCCAAAATACACATGGTAAAATTGTTGTTTATAGTTTTAAAACTAGGACAACTCCCCACCCCCATCAAAAGACAAACAAAACAAAACAAAAACTCCTAAGAGTGGAACTAGTTCAATAGCATAAGCTGCTGTGACAGGATGCTGGCCAGAACCTCCACAAAGACCAGTAACAGCAATGGCTCAACTTTGGAGCAAGTCTATACGCAGAGCGCCTTCCAGAGTAAAATCTCAAGTGATTCTGACAAATTAAAGAATATTTAGAAAATAGCCCAAGAGGGAGGGGGGATAGAAGAAACAGAGGATTCGCCTACTCCTATTACAAAGTTAAGTCTTATCAAGCTAAAAGAATTACAAGACTGATGCAGGGCGACTATATAACGAGTCCAGAATACATACAACATGGCTTTTCAAGTTACTGCAGAAATGATAGTTTTTCAATAAATAGGTAATTTTTTTTAGGAGGACTGAGTAACTTGATTTTCATTTCAAAAACAAACTCTAGTTCAGCCAGACATAGATTTTCGGTATGGCAACCCAAAAGCTAGCAAACAGAAGAAATGATAAATCGCGTAAAAGTGCTACCATTCTGTGCCCTGGAGGACTGCATGCACAGGTGATATGTAGCGGCCCCTGCTTGAGTCTTCAGCTCTAGTCACTGAAACTTCGGCTCCTCTCACCTCCATCTACCCCCTTCAGTTAGCCTTTCCTTCTGTTCCTGCTGGAGTAGCAGCAGCCGTTTTAATAAGACATGATTGGTGCTAAGTAAATATCATTGAATGGGATTAATTCCACAACCGTTTGGAGGTCAATAACTGTAGTATAATAAAATTTATTAAAATAATGGTGAAGACTGTTGGGAATCAGGAAAGGATGTCAGGAAGTAGCTTTCAACTGTAAACTTTAATACATAGAAGTTAAAACAGCATATATTATTGGAATGTCATACAGTGTATTTTGACCTTTTGCTCCCAATTATGCTTCCATTTGCTTCTCAGTGCAGAACCATCCAGCACTGCACGTCAGCCGAATAAGAGCCACACCCTTCACACTGAGTCTCCCATTTACTCAGTCGCCATCGGCAGCTCACAGTTCCTCAGTCAGAGTGAGGCTCATGGAGCCCTTCCTGCTCCACGTAGGATGCTGACTGGATTGCTAGTGTTCAGTCAGCCACCGCTGCTGTGCCCTCCTGAGGGAAGGAGTCCTGCCATGTCTAGAAGACTCTTTGCCCTAGTCCTCTCTGACCTCTAGCTCTTCCTGCCGCTCTTCTGTGGTGGTGCCTGAGCCTTGGGGAGGGGCTGTGCTGTAGATGCTGTATTTGTGTCAGAGCAGGTCATTTACTCACTATGCTTTGACCACTGTGTCATTGCACAAAGAAACCCTGAGGTCTGAGAGCTGCAGTAATTTACAGTTAAAAAGGTAGGACTCAAAAGAGGGCATTTTCATATGATAAGCATATAGCATATCAATAGATTCATCTCTAGGGCCTGGGAATTCCCAGCCATGGCTTCTAGCCCCGATTTACAGTATCAGACAGGTTTTCTCTTGTTGAGGGGCCTTAAATACAATGAAAAGCAGTTGGCTACCTCATAATTTATAATGTTCATGACACTATTGCACCTATGGCCATTTCTTGCCACTCTGGTCATTACTGCAACTCACAGGATTCACACCTGTGTAGGATTGTTAATGAGTCATCCCCCCAACACCACCATCCTGCACAGCACCTTTCAGAAACATGAGAGTTAGCCAACAAGAAGGAAGCTTCCAGTCAGTACCCTGTTGATTTAATCTCTGTGTGTCCTGTTACCAGTGTATGTCTTCAGGAATAGGGCTTAGCATCAAGTTCTGGGACAACCAGGAGCAATAGCCTGTATTGGTTTTTTTTTTTTCTTGGTGGGGGAGGGAGGAGGCAAAGGATGGTCGCTGGGACACCCCTTACCACCAGCTCCTGAAAAGGGAAACAACACATGGCACTGAGCTTTTTAATTTGCCAACCTATGGCTTCTAGAAAGAGTATAATCCCCTTTGTAGGGTTACTTCAATTAAATTCTTTTATATGGAAATAAATATATATATTTATATGGAAATATATATATATATATGAGAAGCTGATTAAATAGTAGGTTTTCTTAGGGCTTTTTCAGATATCCTTAACATTAGCTATCCTTCCCATGCTGCCCTTTTCTGTCGTCCCCTCACCCCCTCCTTACATAAACCTCCCCATTACTCCTCCTTTCTTGTTCCATTTGTCTGTGTGTTCCCCTCCCTTGAGATCCTGGCTTTCTTGAACTCTATTCTGAGTATCTTCCCCTGAAAGTCAGGAAATGACTGTGATCTTTTTTAGGTCTTTCTCCTCTGACTTTAACTGGAATATTTTAGATGATTTGTTTTATAAGTGAAAGTATCTAAGATGTGTAATGATTCCCAAAGAGGCATTTAGGTGGTCAGAAAAAGGAGTGAATTAGGACAAGGATCACACTAAAACTGTGGTTTCCTTTGCTAATTTTGCATTTTTCCTCGTAGTTTTCTAGTGGTTCCACCTGCCATTCTAAATTTCCTTTGCGCATTTACATTCCCTCAGGAGTGCATGCCCCTTAGTGGTAGAACTAAGAATTTTCTTCCAGTTTTAATGACTCAAAAAACACTATCTCCTTTTTTTCCTTTTATTTCATACAGTTACTGTTGTGATACTACTTAACCATAATATTCTTTTTTTTTCTGCAGTTCTGTAAGCAATTTCTTTAGACTTAATACCACAACACCTTAACCATATGTTACCTTTATACGAATGTTTCAAGTAACAGAAAATGATTGAGCTGATTAAACATAAAAGAATTTGTACTGGTGGTGAAGATGAGCCAATAGACTAGGTGCTTATTTTAAGATGAGTTCATTTTTCTGTATATTAGACCCTACTTCATCTTGAGACATGATTTCATCTCATAATCTGAAATTCTCCTTACCTTGTAGTTGCCAGGCTGGAGACAATAGTTGAATGACTATAGCAATCAATGTGGATTCTTGATTATTTCCATGTTTTAAGGAAAAGGAGTATGATCATATTAAATACAACTAAGAAAATCATAAGAAGAAAAAATCTCTTATCTCAACTAACAGATTAGTTGATAGAAATTTGGTAGTTTTCAAATTCATTTTTATGCAGTTAATTATGTAACGTGACTTCCCCCTACACACTGTATCCTTAGCATTGTCTTTCATGTTATACCCTTTATGATTACAATTTTTAGTGGCCACATACTAGTCTATTGCATATTACTTTTGATAGAAGTGTAGATGGCATCCTATTTCTTTAAACACAACTCTTAGGGATAAAGAGTTGTTTTCCTTTGGTACTTTGAGATTGGAACTCATAGCCTAAGGTTGACCTGAAGCTCACTATACAGCTGAGTAGGACCCTCAGGTCTTTGTTCTCCTGCCCCCACCTTCCAGGTACTGGGAATACATGCTTGGACCACCTACACCAGCTAGGGAAAAACAGTAACTCTATTAAAATTATGCACAGCTTTTGACCTCATTATTATAAAACCAGTGCCTATTGTTTTTAAATATGACTATGAAACTTGAAGGAATTGGTTGCTGCTTGAGGTAGTAGGGAAATACTTCAGATTATTAGAAACAAATAGGATAATTACTGTTGGACAAAGAATTCTTGCTATAGATCTTAATGTTGTTAATACTGTATTCTCTTGTAGATCATGGAGCTCTGTGGTGCAACACGACTTGGTTATTTTGGAAGAAGTCAGTTCTACATTGCTTTGAAGCTTGTAGCTGTTGCCCAGTCTGGGTTCCCATTAAGAGTAGAAAGTATAAACACAGGTAAATATGCAATATAGGAGAAACCAAAATGGTACTATTTTTCTAATTACAGATGAAGCCAAAGTCAGTGTACTTATGAGTCTTTCTGATATTATAATGGCCTTTGTAACTTTGAAGTGTTATGACTTATTATTAATATGTGAAAATACTAGAAAAGCATGTCAATATTTATCTGTTACGCTGAGAATACGCTTAACCTGCCAGTGTATGCTGTGCTTTTTAAATTTTACTTTCAGTTTTATTTATATGTATGAATGTTTGGCCTGCATGTATGTCCAGGCACCACATGTGTGTCTTCTGGTGCCTGAGGAGGTCTGAAGATGGTGTTGGATCACCTAGAAGTGGAGTTAAGGATAGTTCTGAGCCACCATGGAGGTCCTGGGAATTGAACCAGGGTCCCATGCAACAGTGGCAAGTGTCCTTAATTGTTGAACTGTCTTCCAACCTCTATCTTCCAGATTCCTCCATGATCCATATTTGTTAACAATGGTAAAATGTTTTTCAGTGTTGACTAAAACGTGCCTAAAAAGAATTTAGGTAAATACTTTTAGAAAGGTAAATGATAAATAGTAACCTCTATGTATAGCTTCCTTATTTTTTCTAGTGTGTGTGTGTGTGTGTGTGTGTGTGTGTGTGTGTGTGTGTGTGTGTGTGTGTGTAGGGGTGAACTAGGGCCTTACCTATGCCAGTCAAGTATTTTTTCAGTGGACTATAACCCTAGTCCTCATTTTGTTTTGAGACAGGGTCTCACTAAGTTGCTCAGGATGGCCACGAACTCATTCTGTAGCTTAGGCTGGCCTGAGTTTGCTGCTTCTCTGTCTTAACATCCCAACTAGCTGGAATTATATGACTGAGCCACCCAGCTTTTCTTATTTTACATTGCTGGTGTTTTATTTAGAAAAACTCCATTTTAAGGTGGAAAGTATTAACAAAACTCTGGTTAGGGAGTTAGCAAGATGGCTTTTTAGCCACTAAAGGTTTTGACAGCCTGTTTCAAACCATTGGGTCTACATTGTAGAAGGAGCAAACAGACTTCTCTAACGTGTCCTTTGACCGCCACATTTGCACTGTGATGCTCATGTGCATGTAGAGGCACACGTGCTGCGCACATGGAGGGCGGAGGGGAAAAGGAGGGAAGGAGAGGGGGGAGAAAATTAACAAGTAAATGTTTTTTAAAAAAAGAGCAAATCCAAACCATTCTGGTTAATAGAGATAATATTAAAGAAGTATTGGCAGACTGGAACCTCATTTGCCTACCTTATAGGTTTGCCTTGGATAATTCATTTTTTTTCTGCTATTAGAGGCTTTTTGATAGAAAAGAAAATAGACATTCTATAAAGATATATGCCTAAGAGTAGTTTTAAGCTTTCTATGGAGAAAGGGGAAAAGAGAAAGTAAGAATTTATGTACTATTCAGCTACTTTAGTCAGTCTTGCTGTGTAGGCTGGGCTGGCTTCAAACTCAGGACCTGGAACTCCTATCTGCTGAAATGACAGGTGCTTACTAACAGGCCTGATGAAACCCGTGTAGTGTAGCTTAGCCGCTATCACCTGGACGTCTTCACTATGATCCTCTGGCTTACCACCTTCTACTTTCATTGAAAGCTTACGTTTTTCTCTGAGAATTTTGGATTCTTCACACACACACACTAGACATGCTTAGCAGTATTATTCCTTCAGGTGTGGTTCTGTAAAGAAGCAAAGAGCCATGTCAAGCTTGAGAGGTATACATCTTTAATCCTTCCACTCCGGAAGCAGAGACAGGAGGTTTCTGTAAGTTTAAGGCAAGCCTGGTCTACCTAGCAAGTTCTAGGCCATCCAGGACTACAGAGTGAGACCCTGTCTCAATAAAATGAAATGAAAATGAAATAATAAACTGAGATGAAACCAATTATATTGGCCAAAAGTACACTTGACTCTGGAAATGTAGTTTGTACTGCTCTAAAGTATGAGCTGTGATTAGCCTTCAGACACTCCATCAGCTTTTGTCCTCTATTCAAAAATTTTGGAGAATATTGGCAGTAACAGAGTAATAAGCCAGACTGAAATGGGTAGATAGAATGCCATGCACTCAGCTGGGCATGGTGATGGGCCCACAGGGAATTTTCATCTAAGTTAAGCTATGCTCAGAATAACCTGTCCTTTAGTCTGGGCTGTAACATCTTACTTAAAACACCTAGTACAAGTAAGAGCAGCCCAAGTTCAGCAGTCTCAGAACCTCAGCTTCTTTGTAAGTAGGAACTTTGCAGGATTGAAGCCGTTATTACACTTACACTTACACACACACACACACACACACACACACACACACACACACACACACACGATAGACATTTAAGAGATGGCTGCTTGTAAAGTCCATGCAAATATTCCAGATTTTTTGGTAGACCCTGAAACTTGAAACACTTGGTCCCAAGTATTTCAGGTAAGAAATACTGAACATGTAATCATTTCTGTGGTTAACAGTAAAGGATCTTCCTCTTCCACGATTTGTCGCTTCAAAGAATGAACAAGAATCTCGCCTTGCAGCCTCATATTCTTCAGATTCTGAAAACCAGGGCTCTTACTCTGGTGTGATTCCCCCTCCTCCTGGCAGGGGCCAAGTTAAGAAGGGATCTGGAAGCCATGATTCGGTTCAGCCTCGTCCATCTGCAGATCAGCAGGTAGTTACACGTATGTAATTGTCATTAGCCAATGTCCTGAGGGTGGTTTACTTACAAACATTTGTTGGTATTTGATAATTAAAACGTCATCTCAAAATGAAAAAATTTAAAGAACATCTTCCCCCTAGGAACCTGCATCTCCAGTAGTTTCACCCCAGCAGTCCCCACCAACTTCTCCACACACATGGAGGAAGCACAGCCGCCATCCCAGTGGGGGGAACAGCGAGAGACCAGGGCCATTCTGGTCTCCTTTTGGTGATGCACAATCAGGTATTTAGAGATTCTTTAGAAATACTGTGTTTTTAACTTTGTAAATTAAAGGAAAATCATAACATTTCCCTAAGAATTATTCCCAATTCATTCTTTCTTATAGATTAAATTAAATGGGGGCTGATTCAATTATGAAGTTTATAAGTAGACACATAACGTTGAAAAGTAGCAGTTATATTTGTGACATTTAGGCAAAAGCTTATGGGTTCCAGATACTCTGATTGTAAAATGGATAATTACTTCCTACACTATTGTATATGTAGAGATTTTAATATTGACAAGAAAAGCACAACATGATTAAAAAGCTTAAAATGAAATATTTTTAATTGAGCAGAAAGGATTCCGTTTCTCTAAAATAAGAGCAAAATGAAACTGTCTCAATATATACATGATTGTTCATTGTAATCCTAAATCAAACCTGATAGCTTCTTGTCTCTTCAAACGTGAGTCAGTGTGGTCATCCATTTTCCTTTAGGCTCTTCTGCTGGCGATGCGGTGTGGTCTGGCCATTCTCCCCCTCCACCTCAAGAAAACTGGGTCAGTTTTGCCGATGCTCCACCAACCAGTGCTCTTTTAACCATGCATCCTGCTTCTGTCCAGGTGTGACATTTTATTGGAATTGCATTTTTATTTGCTTCATTCAAAATATCACTGCAATCATTGTTTTTATATTTTGCTGTTGCAGATTTTGCAAACGCAAGTTCGTTCTTATTATGAACAAATTGAGAACTCTGCTTTGTGGTGTCTCTTCAAGTCTGTCACGCATGAAATGTCTTACTAAGTTTTAGCTGATTTTCTTTCTGTTTCTAATTCTCTAGTGAAGTTTTAAAAGATTTCTACATCTGAGATTTCTATATATTTGCTTGGCTTTCTTAGCACATTTTTCATAACTTTCTGTTGCTTACATAAATGCTATCATTTCTACACACTCACTGTGCAAAAGCGTATCCAATAACCTGACCATAACAACATGTTGTTTGCTGATAACTCCTTACCTTTTAAATACTCTCAAAAAAGTAAATTTTGCTTTCACGCAAAAATAACATAGCAATCTTGGTCCATATAAGCATATAGATAGAAACTGTACTGAGGAAAAAATGTTTCATTACAGGACCAGACAACAGTACGAACTGTAGCCTCAGCTACAACTGCCAATGAAATTCGTAGGCAATCCAGTAGTTATGATGATCCCTGGAAAATAACAGATGAACAAAGACAGTATTATGTAAATCAGTTTAAAACCATTCAGCCTGATCTAAACGGATTTATTCCAGGTGAGTCGTTGAAAACAGAAGTTCTTCTAGATGGGCTAGGAAAATGTCTCAATTTCATTATCTCACAGACATTGCTTTGTTGATTCTAGATTTTAATTACTTGCTCACATTAAAAGGACTGTATAGTCACTGGGAAACAAAACATTACATATTTTACATTATAATGTTACCTTTTCCCCAGCCTAAGACCGTTACCTCCTATTCTTGGAGCTGTGTGTTCAAAATAACATTAAACAAAACTGTTTTAATATTTCAGGATCTGCAGCTAAAGAGTTTTTTACAAAATCAAAACTTCCTATTCTTGAACTTTCTCATATTTGGTAAGTACAGTATACCAGTTGGTTCATGCGGGTTGTTTCAAATGAACTTCTGGCACCTTCAAACTTTAGAACCTTCAAACTAGGACTAGACTTGACATTCTTTAGGTGCCGTTGGAGAACCCAGTGCGGCCAGGGACAGTGAGCATCTCTTTCTTGGAAAGAAATAATGAGACTAGTTAGAGAAATTCCTGTGAACTAAAACTAAAACTGTGTTGGCTTCCTCCTAGCCCAGTGTACTGCATGGAAAAACTGTTACTTTGCCTGTGTCAATTCCTCCTGGCTTTCATCAAGTTTATATCTAGCTAAGAAATAAGAACAATGCTTAGCTCTCATGGTAAACATAGACTAAGACCCTTGGGACAGCTGCCACATAATTGGAATTAGTCCTTGGAACACAAATTATAACAACCACAAATAACTTTAAAAAATGGAATGATCACGTAAATTTTATTTCTACTTTATATCATTATTCTTCTCTGAGGCCAGGCATAGTAGTGTAGGCTTTGTAATCTCAGCTTTCATGAGGAGGAGATGGGACTGTTGTGAGTTTAACATCAGTCAGGGCTATATAGTGAAACTTTGTCTCAAAAAATAAAACACACATACACATGGGTTCGGTACAGGGGACAAGGACAACAGGGCAGAGGCCGTATTTCCTATTAAATGTTAGCCAGTCTATCTTCTTAAAGTTTAAAACTGCTGAACTTTGATAATAAAAAGGGAGTTTTAAATAATTTCCATGTTTGTTTAATATCTGTTATTTGAACTAAACTCTATTAATAAAGTATATAGGAGTTAAAGGTTATATTTTGATGACTTTAATTTTGTAGTATATTTTTCCTGTTTACTTTGAGAATGTTAAGCATGTCTATCACATTAATTCTGTTACAGTTTTGATATATTTGCTTTGTTACACCTCTTTGCACCATGGGATTTTACAAATTAATGATTTTTTTTAACTTCCTTGTCAAAGAAATATTTTATATTCTTTTCTTGATAAATGAGGGGCTCCAAAGCAAAATGTGGTGATAATGGGTTTGCCTTCCAGGGAACTCTCAGACTTTGATAAAGATGGCGCATTGACACTGGATGAGTTTTGTGCTGCTTTTCATCTGGTAGTTGCTAGAAAAAATGGCTATGACTTACCAGAAAAACTCCCTGAAAGCCTGATGCCCAAGCTGATTGATTTGGAAGATTCAGCAGGTAAGATTGGTAGCCACTGAGAGCTGGTTGTGTGCTTTGATGAATACATAGTACCTCATTTTGAAAAGGAAATCAAGATAGATGGTAAAGTGAAGTTTAGTAGCTTAAACCTTTTTGTCAAGAACACAGATTTGGTCAAGCATAGTAATGCGTACCTTTAATCCTATCCTTGTACTTGAGAGCCAGATCTCTGAGTTTAGACCACGCTGGTCTACATCTCACATTCCAGGCTAATTATTATTTATTCAATTTTAATAGAGAACAGAAGGCTGGGCATATATCCCACTTGGAATCCCAGCACCTGGGAGGCTGAGATAGGAAGCTTTCTGCAAGTTTCTAGCCTAAGCTACAGCATTAGACCCTATCTCAAGGTAAAATGAAAAAAGAAAACAGAAGTTTTTCCTTTTTACCCATGGCACCTGCATCAGGCTTGGAGAGAATTTCAGTGTTACTATTTTGCTGTTTCTGACTGTGTGGTGTACTGCTAAACTAGGTAATGGTGTCCATTATAAGCCTTTTCTATTTAATATTTTGAAGGGAGCAATCTGAATCATTATTAGACCTTCATAATAATAAACATTGGGTGTGGGGGATTGAATACTAAAAAAAATCTGGAAATTTTGAATTTGACCTTAGAGAATACTATTATGTGTAATAATATGATCTATATGTAATAATTAACAAGTGTATAGATGCCTATTTCTTTAAAAGGAGAGAGACTAAAACTGTTGAATGTGCATATATTCTTCTTAAATTCCAAGTCAATAAGAGGTAATGGGCTATTACATTCCCAGTGAACCTAACGGTAAAGCTGTTCGTTGCCTTCAGTGCTCTTGTCCAAGCTTTCTTTCAGGCATGGTAATAAAAGATCGTGCTTTAAAGAAGGAAGTTAAAGCTAAATTTAGCTCTTAAGTAGCCACTTTCCTGTGAGATCACACTTGTTAACCTAAGAACATACATGGTCTGTCTTTCTCATCATTTCCTAGACAGTGAGAAGTTACCCAGAAGCCGTCGCGCACACACAGTCACTTTCCTCCAGAGAACTGTTTCCTTGGACAAATTCTAACCCCGTCTTTGCTGATTCCATAAGAATTTTGGGGTTTTTTTTTTTCTTTTTATGTGGAGAATGCTGTGGGTATTTTGGGTCTTTTGTTGGTTTTTAATTCAAAGTCTTCTTTCCTTTAATTTATTGCTTTTAGATCTAATAACAATAATACTTTATCAGTAACAGCAGTGATAATGATAATAATGCCATGTGCTATTTGCTAAGCACCTAATTCATGGATCAGTCACACTTTATTTTGTGTTACTTCTTAAGGCAGAGTAAGGATTTCAGATTGCTTTTGAGTTATGTGTAGACTTTTTCTTTTGCATAATGAAGAATTTAATTTATAATGATGTATTGAAACCCTCCTTCATACCCTCTCCCTTCCTTCCCTGGTCCTCAGAAAGGGGAGCCCTCCTTCCCTAACATCTGGCCTCAACTTATCAAGTCTCATCTTTACTACCTATATCCTCTTCCTCTGTGGCCTGGCTAGGCCGCCCCACCAGGAGGAAGTGATCAACATATGGGGGGGGCAGAGTCTGTGTCAGAAGTAGTCCCTACTCCCCATATTGTGAGACCTACAAGGAGACTGTGTTGCCTATCTGCTACATCTGAGCAGAGGGTCTAGGTCCACATCGTACATAGTCCTTGGTTGGTGCATCAGTCTCTGTATTGTAGTGTGGTTATCCTGTATTATGTGGCTAATATCCACTTAGGAGTGAATATATATGATGCATGTCTTCCTGGGTCTGGGTTACGTCACTCAGGATGAGGTGGATTCTTGTGGTTGCTTTCCTGAGTACAGACAGACACAGTTTTATATTACTATACTCTCAGACATTTTTTCATTAATTACTTCATTTAGTAATTTTACGTCCTGATCAGAGGATCATCCTCCCAGTCCCTCCCTGTTATCTCCTCTCCTCAGAGAAGGGGAGACCTCCACCCCCGTAGATATCAGCCCACCTTGGCATATCAAATTGTAGTAGGACTGGGCACATCTTTTTTTATTGAGGCTAGACAAGGCCGTCCAGTTAGGGAAAGGGATCCAAAGGCAGGCACAGAGTCAGAGACAGCCCCTGCTCCTGCTATTAGAGGCCCCATAGGAGGACCAAGCCGCACATCTGTTACATATGTGTAAGGGCCCCAGGTCTGTCCCATGTATGCTCTCTGGTTGGTGGTTCAGTCTCTGAGCCCTTATGGTTTAGTTGATTCTGTAGGTTTTCTTGTGGTGTCCTCAGCTCCTCTGCCTCTTTCATTCCTTCCTCTTCCACAAGATGTCCAGAGCTCCTCCTAGTTTTTAGCTGTGAGTCTCTGCATCTGTTTTCATCAGCTGCTGCGGGAAGCCACTCAGATGACAGTTATGCTAGCCTCCTGCCTGCAAGTATAACAGAATAGTATCAGGGGTGGCCTCTCTCTTGTGGCATGGGACTCAAATGGGGCCAGTCATCAGTTGGCCACTCCCTCGCTTTCTGCTCCTTCTTTATCCTTACAGGAAAATTTGTGGGCTGAAGGTTTTATGGCTGGGTTGGTATCCCCGTCCCTCCATTGGAAGTCTTGCCTGGTTACAGGAGGTGACCATTTAATGTGCCGTAGCCCTTGTTGCTAAAAGTCTTAGCTAGGGTCACCCTTGAGAGTCCTGTTCTCTCTCCCGCACTTGATCCCTCTTGTTTCCCTTCCCAACCACTCTCCTGCCCAGTTCTCTTCATCCGTCCACCTAGTTGTCTATTCTCTTTCCCCTTCTGAGTGAGATTCAAGCATCCTCCCTTGGGTCCTACTTGTTACTTAGCTTCTTTAGGTCTCTGGATTGTAGCGTGGTTACCCTATGAGTGAATATATAACACGTTTGTCTTTCTGGGTCTGGGCTACCTCACTCAAGATGATCTCTTCTAGTTCCATCTATTTGCCTTTAAGTTTCATGATGTCATTGTATTTAATAGCTGTGTAATATTCTATTGTGTAAATGTATCTTTTTTTAATCCATTCTTAAGTCAAGAGACACGTCTAGGTTGTTTCCAGTTTCTGGCTATTATGAGGAAAGCTGCTATGAACATAGTTGAGCAAATGTTCTTGTGGTGTGGTGGAGCGTCCTTTTGGGCATCTTATGCCCAGAAGGGGCATAGCTGGGTCTTGAAGTAGAGCAATTCCCAGTAATAATAATATTGCCTTTCTTCTTCTAGCAAAGACTCTACAAACTGTTACGGCCCAGCCTCTAGAGTAATTTTATCATTAAAAAATTAGAAGAAAGGCAATATTTTATTATAAATGAAAATTCAGTGAATTTTCAAAATTTAAGTTTAGTGATTATCAATAAACCTGAACCTGAGTCAAATAGCCATTTTCTTATAAGTTGCCTGTGGCAGCCACTGAATGTAGTTTGCAGTAGTTGCAAAAAGGCACACAGAGTTCCAGAAACTTACTGTCTAGAATATT